>NC_061074.1:7110391-7115391 GCF_021917145.1 Hypomesus transpacificus | reverse complement strand
AGGCTGCAGACCCCTAGGACTGCAGACATGCAGGGCTGAGCCCCTGAGAAGGGCGTCTAGCAGGCAGAGGAGGAGGTCTGGTCTCTTCCTCTCTTCCTGCTCTACTGAAAAAGGAAGGGCCCAACAGTGGGGTCAAAGTGGATCCCAGCGAGCAGGACTCAGAGTGCCTCAACTCTCCCCCCCTCCAGCCCGGCCAGGCGCAGCGCGGCAGCCGTTAAAATGATTATTATCATTAAGTACTCGTCCTCTATTCCCATGTGGGACAAGGTTTATTTTAACACATTATAAGACAAACAATATCTGTGGAATATTCTCTTGAGCGGCTTCTGGCTGGGACACGGCCAGAGAGAGGGCAGAGGAGGGGGGGGGGGAAGGAGCTTTCTGTCCTGCTCTGTCAGAAGAGTGGAGACAAGGAACATCTGGAGCAGGAAAAAGCAAGCAGACATGAGGAAGGGTAGACAGGGGAAGTAACAAGTCACTTATTGTCACTCCCTACTCAGGATAAGGACACAAACTTGGCTGAAAGTCAGCCTTTTTATCATTCGACGTCATAAACATCAGATGTTTGCGAAGTATTTATCTCTGGAAATGTTCGTGGAAATCTTCACTTTGGTCTGGAGGGAGTTTCTCTTCCTAATCTATCACGCAACAGCTCAGACTTTGAGACACCACCCAATAGGTCGTCTGGAAAACCTGAACACAAGGTATGAGTTGAATGCCGGAGAATCCACAATTGGATAGCTGATGTGTTTCCACGCTTAATGAACGGTTGAAAGGTAATCTGATGTTTCACAGATCATTTCACAGGTGTTACTTCAGGTGTTTTGGACCAGAATTGGTGGTGCTGCCACCTGGTGGCCAGTCAGAGCCTTGCTGCCGCTCCTCGGGGGTCAGGGTTGTCCACATCTGGGAGGCACATGGGCCTTTAGAGAGATGTAGGCGGGGTCAGGGGTCATCGGGGGTCCTTTTACTGCGGATTAAAGAAGAAAGCGAGGAACAGCAGAGATGGACGAACCTCTGTAGTGGCTCTGAGGCTGCCTGGCCGCCATGCAGACTACGATCAGGATCCTGGAGGGGGGATGGAGGTCGGGGTGGGGGTGGGAGGGTGTTGTGGGGTGGGAGGGTAGGGTAGGGTGTGGGGGGGGGGAGATGGAGGGAGGAAGGAAGTTGCAGACACATTCATTTGTTTAGATTGCATGGATAGATAGAGAGCAACATGTAGGGAGTGGGGGGATGGAGTGAGGGAAAGAGAGAAAGGAGTGAGCGATGTGGATAGGTTCGACGACTAATTGTAAAAGGGCCCCCGCCCTTTCGTACCCCGCCTTCTCTCTTCCTCTGGGGCCTGTCCATGCTCAGACATGTCGCTCTCTCCTTCCTCAACATTCCCTTCTTTCAGAGAGGGGGTCAGAGGCCAAGGACTGTGACCCCCCCTAGGGGCTTGTGGGTGACCCCCCCCCCCACTCCCACCCCTCAGAGCTCTGTTGGCCCATCTCCTTGTTTTGTACACACCTGAGTCTCTTCTTCTCCCAAGTGTCACCTGACAGGGTGCAGAAATAGCGACCGGATCCAGTTTCAGCTGTGTTTGGGGTGGGCTCTGATCGATTGCTAGCTCTCAGCCCAGGATGACATGTCCTAAACCCCAACCTTTGTTTTTGGAATCACTGTCTATGCCGAGTTAAAGCCAACAGTTTTGACGGATCGTTTCGAAAATAAAGTTATCCGTTTACAATATCAAGATGACGTAATCCAAACTGAGGAGAATTGAATGATTAAATTTTGGATGGTCGGAGAAACATTTTTCCTAAACAATTTGGACAAACATTGATCTTTGTCTAAGAACCCGCTCTGCTCTCCCAGCTCAGCCCTGGAAGGAAGGAGACCATGCAGTCGAGTGCAGATGAAGTCAGCACCCTAACAACGCCATCTGATTCTGAATGACTCTGTTATTCAGAATTATGGGTCCAGGTGTTCTACTGTCACCCGCCCACCCCCACCCCCCCCCGCACCCAACACCACCCACCCTCCCTCCCCCCGCCTCCCCAGCGCCCTCTCCACCCTCCCTCAGTCTCTACCCCCTGTCTCTCCTTGGCAAGGCTCCTCCATGTGTGTAGGCTTACTGGAATGTTCTGCCCCGCCAGAGAAACGAGGTTCATTCCACGTCTCTGCCCCGCCACTGCTGTTGTTGGGGATGGCGGGAGCGCTAACGCAAAGGCCCTTGTCTCTGCTTGTGCTTTCTTCTCCAAACATGCTCCAACAACATGCCTCTTCTACGCTGTCTCCCCTCATTCCTTAGCTGGCTGACTGGGCAAGACAAAAGGAGTGTTTTGAGACGGAGCCGGCCAAGTCTCCAAGCATCCTATCGCTCCCATTGCTTTCTGGGCCGCGTATAGCCTACAGACGTTCTCATGATAACTCTCTCATAACCGTGTGCTCATTCCCTCGCCTCCCTTTCCTGTTAATGAAACAGTATTATCTGCTCTCACGGTGTTCCCAAAAAGAAAAGGGATATGAGATTTCGAATCTCGGTTGATGACATTCCTGTCGTTGTGTCTTATGTTTTCTTCTTTCCCTCAAATGTAATTATCCGTTCCCATTTTTGGGGGGGTTGGTTTTGTTTTTTCCGTCCGTCCCTTTTCGGCTCATTTCCTGTTTTGAGCCGAGCTGGGCTCTCATCTGGGCCCCCGAGGGCCTGTGGCCCAGTAGTGTGGGAGCGTAGCTCGTCTCTACTGGCCCTGGGGACTACCTGTCATGCTCCCTGCTTCATTGTGATTGCCATGGTGACACCCAGATTCCACGGAGCACAGGTCTCGACCCCCCAACCTTTCTCCCCCCTTCTCCCCCCTCTCACCTGTGGAGCCAGGGCCCAGGCCTCAGTGCTGCTGATTACAGGGCTGAGAAGGACAGCAAGGGGGAGAGGATGCTGGAGAGGAAAAGAGAGAAAGTGAAAGAGAGAGAAATGAAAGAATGAAAGTCAGAAAAAAGAAATGAAAACCGAGAAAGAAAGAGAGAGGGGGAGACGAGGAGAGAAAGCGTTAGAAAGGGAGAGGAAGACGGTGAAAAAGAACAGTGGAAACGGAGCTGTTTACTTTCACAGTTGATACTCCAGTCTGTGTTGGGTTGGTTCGTCTCCTCTGTGTACTGGACGTGTTTGACTGTCTGAGAGGGTCCATAAGGCTTTGATGTCTGTTTGTGTTTGGGTCTATAAGACATGTTATTACGTCTCTTATTATTACTACAAGTTCATCTGATAGAAAGTCTGAATGTGTTTGTACATGTTTCCAAGGCAGACTGTGTGTGTAAGGATGTCTTCAATGCCCATTCTGGTGTGTGTGTGTGTGTGTGTGTGTGTTTCTCTATGTGCGTGTCAAAGAGCATGGTGTTTGTGAGAGTCCGGCCTTTCTATATTTTGGACTGGTTGCCATGGATACAGCAGTGGCTTGATCGGGGGATGGAGAGAGAGAGGACTGCGATAGGCTGTGAACTCATGAACTCTGTCAGACAGACAGACTTTGCAGACAGGCAGACTGGCTGACTCGCTTACTGTCACAGCTCCAGTATCGTGTTACTTCAAAGTGCCTCGAATCGCTGAGCCTCAGAAGACAAGGCTGTGTCTCCGTTCTGAGGCTGGAAGGCACACGGTCGCTGCCATTACAGTGAGGACAATAGACCCTGTGGAAGTAAGACAGAACTAAGTTGAAATTCAGAGACGCCGTCAAAGCTCTTTGCCTCTGTAAAATCGGGTGGCGTCGGTGCATTGTATGGCTGTTAACAGTCAACTTGGCTGAGTTAACCCCCACCCCCCCACCCCCACCCCCGCCTCCCCACACACACCCACACACACCTCCAGGCAATGTTTGCTCCTTAATTACACGGTTTCATATTTTCCCCCTCACTCATATTCATCCATGTAATGGTTTACTTCTGCAGATGTCTCAGTCCAGTTGGCGCTGGAGTGTAACTGTAGAGGTATGTGTGTGTGTGTGTGTGCCTTTCTGTATATCTATGAATTTGTGTGCCTGTGTATAAGTCAGAGGAGAGGAGGGGGGATTTTCTGCTGGGCCACCATTACAAACAGGAACACACAGACAGGACAGCACTACACACAGACACACAGACAGACAGGCAAGCAGACAGGCAGACAGGCAGGCAGGCAAGCAAGAGAGCATGTGAAGAGTCTCCACGGCACACTGTCACCATAACACACTGTCACTATGACACACTGTCACCATGAAACACTGTCATAGTGGCATATTACCATACTATTGCCACTAGAGAAAGGGCAAGACATAAGTTCAGAGATCCATGTCACCTGCTATGGGGGCACAAATACAAACAGACACACAGACACACAGACAGACACACACACGCAGACACACAGGGGCTCTGTCAGTCTCACGGTCTCTATGAGCTGCCTCTTATTTCATCGTATGGTTTGGATTTACAGAGGAACGTGAGCTTCATTTAAATGACTTGGATGTCTGTTCGTGGCCAAAACACACCATGATGTCAGCACAAAACAACTGTAAAAGGGAATGTTTGGATAAGCCACTGACACGAACAGATAAGGAGTAAAACAGAGAGAGAGAGAGAAAGAGAGAGAGAGAGAAAGAGAGAGAGAGATGGAAGAGAAGAGATGAGGGCCTGTTGGCCTGTTCCTCTTGGAGGGGAGAAAATGAAGTGCACCTCATCCCTCCACCTCCCCATCAACCTATCTGCTGGTCTGGTTTATATAGTCCTCTCTCCAGTTGCATCTTTTCCTCTCGCCTACTCTCTCTGTCTTTTGTTTGAAGACAGCCTTCAATTTCCTGGGTAGCAGTCTTCAAAGGGAACAAGAGGGGGGGTTGAGGGAGGGGGTGAGAGGCCGATGAGGATGCCAGAGGCATAGTGACAGCTGTGAGGCAGGAGACTCGGAGACGAGATCAGAGGGTTCGAGTTACTCCCCCACCCTCTCCCCCCGCCTCCACCCAGCCACAGACACTGTGTCACTCTCTCTGCTCCAA